>NC_056739.1:807181393-807209347 GCF_019279795.1 Protopterus annectens
TATTCAGGCACCATAAAAGTCCGATCAATAGTGTCTATAACAACAATGGGACCTTTAGCAATATATCTACACATATTACAATTATTGCAGGCAAACATACCTTTAGCCTCAATTTTACTGTTTTTCAATGAACATTTATCAATTTCAAGAGCTTTTTTAATGTTGTATACATTCCTGTACACAAAATTAGGTTTGTTGCCTAAAACTCGAAAAATATCAGAATTTCCTTCAATAATTTTCCAATTATTCAATAAAATTCTTTTAATTTCATCACCATCTATACTCATTTCTAAAGAACAAACTAAATTATCACATTTCCCATACTTGACATGTTTGTTACAGGGCAAATTTTGAAAACCAGAATTTGGAATGTTTAATAAAGCTGGATAATACAGCTGACGTTTACTCAACACTTCACTTACAGTGTTGTCCAGTAATTCTGGCGGATAACCTCTCTGAAGGAACAGGTTTTTGATAAACTCTATCTCCAAAACAAGATCCCTTTCATCCGACAGGCCCTGATAACCTGTCCTTTAGGAATGTTGCGTATCAAATGTTTAGGATGTGCACTTGAATAATGGACATAACTGTTCGTAAATGTCTTTTTCCGATATATTTTACTTTTGAATTTCCCATCCAAAAAGTCCCACAAAACACAAACATCCAAAAAATTAATCCTAAAACCAACATCACCTAAAGTGAATTTCAAAAAACAATTCAACGTGTTGATTTCAAAAAGAAACTGATCAACAGTTGTTTTGTTCCCTTCAATAATAAAAATCAAATCATCAACAAATCTCTGATAAAATACAATATTAAATTTGTGTTTTAAAGGCATTAAAAAAATAAATTCCCACCAAATCATAACTATATTGGCATAAGAGGGTGCAGCGGGGGACCCCATAGCTACACCTCTCTTTTGCCGGTAAAATTTATCTTTAAAAATAAAATAATTGTTTTGTAATATGATCTCAATGAACCTACAAATAGTAGAAATTTGTCCAACTGAATGTTGCCCATTTTGTGTTAATACAATACGAACAGCTTCAACCCCCTCATCATGTGGAATACATGTAAACAAAGAAGTTACATCTAAAGTGAAAAGCAAGTGTTTATTCGGATCGAAAATTGTCCTAGCAGCAAACGAATTCAATTTTGTTAAAAAATGCCAGGAATCAAAAGCTTTCCTGTTGCGAGATTATGGGACCAAGGGTGGCATCAATAATTAAGGAGATTCCTTCTGTGACAGAGTTCGGTGCTGACACTATTGGCCTAAAAGGAGGCTCAAATGTGTTCTTATGTGTTTTCGGAATCCCAAATAGGATCCCGATCCTAGGATTTTTTATGACACAGAACTCATAAACGTCAAAGTCGATCTCATTGGACATTAAAGCTTCATAAAGAAAAGAATGAATTAAACGTTGTTTCCTCTTGATGTCATAGAGGGTGATAACCTCATATTCTTCCTCATTTTCTAATAGTTGTAACATTTTTAAACAATATGCATCCTGCTTCATTATAACTATATTGCCACCCTTGTCACTTTTCATAAATCTAATGTCCCCATTTCTATGACATAACTCCTTAAATGCTTTCCTATCATTGTAACTTAAATTATATTCCATTTTACCTCTATTTGAAAAAATTCCTTCAACTTCTCTAATACATGCTTCTTCAAACACTTTAATGGTATTACTAAGAGTGGGGTTATAAATTGAGGGCTTTTTTAGCCGTTTCGTTACACCTGGAATGTCACTCAAAATGTAATTCAAGTTCATTTTCCTGGTGAACTTTTTAATATCCACAATAGTTCTGCACAAATCTGCCTTCTTAGTGGGAATAAAATTTAAACCTAAACGCAATAATTTGAGTTCACAAGGTGTGAAAGTATACTCTGTTAAGTTAATAATGTCCAAGTTGTCATTCAGTGAAGTTAATTCTCGTCCCCCACTTTGGCAGGTCAGATTAAAAGCTGACAAGCCCCCTGGCTTAAACGAGACCATCAATATCAAATGTTTTTTGAAAGGGTCTCGATTAAGTATTGACAAAGAATTAACAGGTTTGTCTTCCTTATTTAATTGATGTTAAATTATCTAATACTTATTTTTAACAGTTTTCTACTGGTTAAACTTGTTTTGATAGGTTAATTGATTGATTAATTGTTTTATTGTTTATGTAATAGAGTATATAACAGCTGTTTTTTAGGTCTATGGCATTCTGATGAAGTCTGTTGACGAAAGCGGAAATAAAGGGTTTTTTACGCTATTTCTTCACACTCCAGTGTTTCATTCGATTCTCCTTCCAGACTTTGTTTTTTGCTTTATATTCATAGCCATTAAGAAAGAAAATAAAGGACTCAGAAATTCAAGGATATTACTGGCATGGTAATCAGGAAAAGTCGGCATTATTTACAGATTATATTATTCTGTTCCTAATAAATCCAGAAAAGGACACGTCAGTGTTCTGGAACATTTTGAGACAGTTTCAAGTCTTTTTGGCATAAAAATTTAATGAAGATAAAACAAAGACTATAGCCACAAATTACATACCCAGACACAAATTGGTTCAGCAGTATCAGTATTTATGGAGGCATAATAAGATGAGTTATTTTAAGACTGTGAATTAAAAAAAGCTTTTGTTATGGTAGCTCAGTATATGTGGGAAGAAACTAAAAAGATAATTCAAAAACTAAGAAGAGCTCTTAATATAGATAGTAAGACACAAGTATTGAAAATGATTTTAGTCCCTTTAGTTTTATATAAAGGTTGGGCATATTTTTATCAACCAGAGAGGTTGTAGTAAAGAGTTGAAGTAGTTTTTCCTGGGAGGAGAAGAGGCCAAGAGTTAAGTAGCATAAGTTGATCCTTTGATTAGAACAAGGTGATTTAGGATTACCTGATTTGAAGGGATTTTTTAGAGCTATACAGTTAAGGCTCCTATATATAACACAAGCAGAAGGTTATAATTCAGAGTACAAAGGGTTGATGATGAAGTAAGGAGAGAATGGGATTTTAGATGCAAGTCCTTAAGGAAAGCAGTAACCACCATATACATAATTTTATATTTGTAAAGTAGCAGAAGGTATTTTAAGAACTAAGCCAACACAAGAATGGAGAAAGGAGATTTTTTGGCAATAGGAATGAGAGCAAGTAGTGGTACAGAAAACGTATGTCTGGGAATGGTATACAAGTTACAGAAACTAGAGGGGGTAGCACACTGAGGTAGCATACCTTGGAGTGAAAAAAATATTTAAAGCTCTCGCTAACTTAGCTATATAGTTGAGTCTATATTGTCTTGGTTCTATGGCATGAGAGTTTTTGCCTCCAGTGTGGAAGCCGGTAGAATAAAGGGTACAATAAATAGATAATGTTTGCATCTTCAAATGTATTGAATTCAGAAGTAAACCTGGGGGAGGGGGGGCTGACTACCCAGTCACAAGATGTTCATGGGGCAAGATTGGCAATACATTAGTGTTGTACTGGCACTGCTGATTATTGGTATTATTCAGTATCCGTATTATTTTTAAGTGAATCTCTGGATTAGCTGTTTTTACTCTTTTTTTTGTGGGGATGCTAGTGCCAGCTCCTGCTGCTCTGATTCACTTGAATTCTGAAAGGCAGAATGTTTAGATGTTTTGTTTTGAATTTGGTTTTAGAAGGTGATATCTATCTACAGCATAACACTTGGTTATTTATCATTAACATATGAAAGTTGGTCTTGATTTTTGCAACGCTTTTTCTGTACAAAAACAGAGTTGTCTGCAGTTTCATTCAGTAACTTAAAACTGTCATGAATTCTCAAAGCTAAAAACAAGATGAAAATCCACTGATGATAGGAACACACCACAAAGAAAAAACCCAGCAAGGAACTCCACTGTTGCTGACAAGCTTAGCACTTTCATGCTGATGAAATTCCATTTAATATTGTGAAAGAAAGTGCTAAACTTGTCATTAAAGAGTGGAGTTACTTTGATGTGGCTTTGTTTTCCTTAGTCATTAATTCTTCTTTTTTTCATTGATAACATGAATTCTCCATTTTTTCATTGATAACCAGGTAAATTCAGTAGACCCAAGTGACTTTAAAGATGACCGGTTTTTAAGGGTTAAAATCAAGAAATTAAATCCAGGACTGCAGGATAAAGTTAACAGCTCATAACTTTAACTTTCTACATAAACTAACAGCTTGTCCTCTGGCAACACTGTCCTGCATTTATATTTTAATTCTAAAGTAACCATTGTCTTGGAAAAAGGGCAAGCCAAGTTCTGGAGTTTCTCATACCAACAGCAAACAGGCACACATTCATCTTCACAACACCATACGTAGCACCATAAAAAATGTTCCCACATTCAAACACCACTTGGCCAAAACCATACATGCACACATCAGCACATTCACACCTCATTCAGCAAACATTGGATTTTCACTTCTAGAATTTGAGCAGATGCGCATTTCCTCTGAACCACATCTGCAATGTTTTTGTATGACCATATGCACATTTGATGTCATATGTCATATGACTTAGGCAACTTCCTGTAGTTTTTGTCACAGAAGATTGTTGTGGCTGTATTTTTTCTTCCTCGATTAATGAATTGAGGCAGCAAATCTTGGTTTGCATTATCATTTAGGGCAAGATTGTGTATCCAGATAACCAGGAGAAGGGTAAAGCATGAAGATGAAGATAACCAGGAGAAGGGTAAAGCAAAATTAGTGGTAGAAGAGCTCAATATGTCTGCATGTTGGCCCAAGGTTTTTATAAAGAGAGACCTCAGTGTATATCTATAAAGACAGGAAAGAAGTAGGATCCTGTTCCACCCCAGGGGACCCCCTCCCCAAGTGTAAGACTTCATTGCCGCTTCCACTTGAGGATTCTATCTTATTTAAGAGGATCATTCAGGTTGAGATGCAGGTTTACCTTTTTGATAGCAGTTAATCTGCCAGTACCAGTAATATGTAGGTAAAGCAAACTGTTCAGAGGTCCCAGCTGTTAGATGTTTGGGTTCATAGGAGCTTTGGGAAGAGCCTTACTTTTTTCTGCATATTAGAGCTGTCAGTCCTTTTCCATGAGTCAAGGTGGAAGTTAATATTGTTCTGAGAAAAATTAGGGTTTCGGACAGTACAGGTTCCTGTTTTTCCTCTTGGCTTTCTGTCATTGTTTTTTCTTCTGTGATTGTCACCTACGGTATGTGTTCCTTTCTGTTAGCGAAAAGAGCATTTTAACAAACATGCTTCAGTTTCAGCCACATTTATGGATTTTTTTCTGGTTATGAAACCATGTGTCAGCTGGAACATGGGGGTTTGCCTGCCCAATCTACACCTGCTGTATGAACTTGAAGCGTTATGGTCATGTGACTTGGCATGTGCTGTGGGCAGTGTTATGGGTGTGCAGGTACCAGGGCCACTGTTGTATACCATCCATTTCCTTTGCAAATCGGGTCTGCTCCCTCCACATTGTCAGTGTTGTTCAGAGTAATTGTTGGGCTTAGCCAGGTGTGCTAGTTATCACCACTGTTTTCAAGGGCCAAATATTAAAAAACATCTGAGGTTAATAAGGCATTTTGTTTGGGGAACTAGATATGGTATCTGTGTTGTTTGCAGAGGATGATGCCATTCTGGCTTTATCTTACCGCAGTACATACTTAGGGAGGTTGTACATTTTTTTTCTGCAGCCTTGTTCAGAGAACCTCTTTTTCTTGGTTCACTTACACCGAATCTCAGTTACAGTGAATGTCATTTATGTCATTTTGATAGCTGGAAAATGTAAGTTTTCTGAATGTGATCCTTGATTGTTGCGGTTACTTTATTTAGCATGCTTGGATGTGAGGGATCTGGGATTTTGAGTGCCTTCTATGTTCTGGGAGCAGCTGGTGCGGTTTGACTGTCCTGTTCACTGCATCTGAGTACAGTAAAAGGGGAGCAGGAACAGTTTTCAACGTTAAGTATTTTTCACCTTTGTCTGTGACTGTACAACTATGGAGTTGGTGTATTTAAGTAAAGGGGCTTGTGGAAACATTGGGAGTGTGGGAGAAGCTTGTCCCACCAAAACAAAACTTGTTTGCATTTTCTAAGATAGCAAATTAAGTAAGTGTTTTGGTTCAGTTGATCTTTTGTTTAGTTTGTAATGTACTTGTATGGTCTTCATTTGTTTGACACGTACCTGCATTTGAATACTTCACTACCATGGATAATGTTGGCATTATAAAAAGCAGCATCGTAGCTGTGGCTGTCATGCCTTCCCAAAAAAAAAATGTAAACCTTGTCAGCTGGAGGACAGTCCGAAGCTCTTAGTAAAGGAGTTTAAGTATTTTGGCACTGTACTGTAAGTGTTGTCTGTAGGAACATCAGAAGATAAGCAGATTCAAACGCTAAATGCATCTTACAATCATTTTGCCAGTCAGTGTTGATTAAGTAGGATGTCTTGGACAAAGTTGCCCCTTTACTGGAAATTTTATATCCCTATCTCCACTAGTCTTTAGGAATAATGAGTAATGCCTCAAGAGACCATCAGTGGCTACGCTTCCAGCCGAAGCTCGTTGTAGCCAACCAACAAAATAGAAAGGCACTGCAAATGTAACTGGGATAAAATACTTCAAAGTAGCTCAGGAATCGAAAAGAAGTCTTTAATAGTAAAAATACAAGTATCAATACATCCATGAACCACCAACAGATAAAACGCTTAACAGGATCACATTTTTCGTCCTTTTAGGACTTTTTCAAATATAAAAACTATTCAACCTAACCTTTTTATACTGTAGTAACACCCATTAAATAATTAAGCAATTAACTACTTAAAATTCTTCACATGTACCATAAAAGGAGCTGCCGAAATAGAAATTCTTGAATTACTATAAAAGGGACATAATAAATAACCTTTTAATTCATAACTACTAAATAATGTATCGAAATATTTTAAAAACGCAAAACAATCATATAAAAAAAAAAGTCGTAAAAAATATATACCATCTATCTGATAAAACACTAACCTGTTACTGCCCTCTAGTGACCCACCAAACCTAAACATGTAATATAAAATAAAAACACGATTTTCCTATACCTAAAATACAGTGACAATGTGTTTTAATTAACCTGTTATGGATGGGTCATATCGTGCATGCCAAGGTTAGTTTTTTAGGTATAGGAAAATCTTGTTTTTATTTTATATTACATGTTTAGGTTTGATTGGTCACTAGAGGGCAGTATTTGGTTAATGTTTTAGTAGACAGACAGTATGCATTTTTTTACACATATATATGTGCGTGTGTGTGTGTGTGTATTTTTATATGATTTTTTTTTTCATTTTTAAAATATTTAGGTATATTATTTAATAGTTAGGAATTAAAATGTTATTTATTGTGTACCTTTTATAGTAATTCAAGAATTTCTGTTTTGGCAGCTCCTTTTATGGTAGATTTGAAACATTTTAAGTAGTTGATTGATTGTTTAATTAGTTAATGGGTATCACTACGGTATAAAAAAGTTACAGGTTGAAGAGTTTTTTTTTATATGTGAGGAAATCCTAAGAGAGGACAAAAAAAATGTGGTGATCCTGTTAAGCATTTTATTTGTCGGTGGTTCGTCGATGTATTGGTACTTGTATTTTTACTATTAAAGACTTCTTTTCGATTCCAGGGCTACTTTGAAGTATTTTATCCTGGTTACCTCTGCACTTCCTTTTTGTTTTGTTAAGGTTGCCACCTGTCCTGTTATCATCGAAACACTCATGGTTGAACAACCTTATCCGGTTGCCTGCTGTGCAAAGCAGTGGGACTTGAAAAGTACCACTTTTTGATTGCACTGAATCACCATGGAAAAGCCGCAATTACTTCCGTATTTTCCATGGCAATTCAGTTACTTCACCAACCTGGACCTGCATGCAGAGCTATTCCCTGTTAGGTCCGGGTGTTTTGAATCTTGCAGCAGTTGGCTGCAATTCATGAAGCGGGTGGGGACTGGGACTACAAAGATTGTGGCTGTAAAGTGACATTTTAGTGCTTCTACAGCTGCTAATAAATTAGGAGTGAGATTTTTTTTATTATTTTTTTCCCTAATAGCCGAGCCAGCAAGCAAGCTAGCCAGACAGTTATACAGCCAGCCATCTAGCCAACCACACCAGCAGCCAGCCAGCTGTTATACCCATACCTGCATCTCCTTTACCACTCCTGTGATGATGTCATGGTAGAGGGTGTAGGCAGTGTCATATTGTCCACACTTCCATGTCCCGCTTAAAAGGTGGCAACCCTATGTTTTTTTGGTAGTCTGCAACAAGCTTCGGCTGTAAGTCCTACAGGTACAGGAAGGTTTCCCAGTCAGGGAAACTGTGCAGGATATTGGCTACAAAGAGTTACGTAACACTATGGGTGAACTTACACAATTGATTAAATTGCTCACCAAGAACATTTCCAACTCCTGGCTTAACGGGAGAGATATTACGTTGCCTGGTAACGAGGAAATTGCAACAAAAACACGAGACCATGTGCAGGAAGTAGAAGGTGATTCTAATGGTGGACGAGTATCTGAGACAGAGGGATGTACTCTGGTTTTGCCAAGTAGTATACCAAGGATATTTTGGTTGCAAGTAAAAACCAAACAGAAATCAGAAACGGATAAAAGTAGGGTTGAAGGCACAAAACCGAAAGAGCAAAGGACAGTACATTCTAAAAAAGGTGACATAATTCTGTTGTATCCCAACAACTTCATAATAATAACTCTGATACTAGTGAATTGGATTTGGGTAAATGCCTAATAGAAAATGAGTTTTCATTCTCACAAGTTGGACAATATGAAACCGAGAATGTTAACACTTATGAAGCAAATGTGAAATTTTTATATAATATGCTAAAATATAAAACATTAAATTTAGACAACAGATGTGTAAGAGTGTCTACAAAAAAGAGATGGTGCCGAAAGGACTAAGGGTATATAAATACCTGAACAATGTAATAGAGGGATCTGAATTTCATAAGGAGCTGCTGAAAATATTTTATAACTGTGGTTTTGCCATAACAATAGCTATAATTAGGCAAAACAGAAAGGAAATGGGTATATTATATAAGCAGATTGAAAGAGGTAACTACAATATTATTAACGATTTGGTATTTACAGTGGAAGAAGAAAAGAATAAATATTTTAATATCAAGAGAAAATTAGATGAAAAATGTGCCTCTTTAGTTAGAAGGAAAAGCAAAACATTAGACAGGGATACAACTGAATATCAAGAATGTAGAAGTTACTCAACCTAGACTTAGTAAAGGAAACCAATACTATTATGTTCAAAAATATTCAAATGATACAATTCACCCAGAAAAGGATAGGTATAATAGAAGGGAGGATAATTTTAGATTAGATTTCGTACACCAGCAAGAAGACAGAATGAAGAGAAAATGTAGATATTTAGGATGTAAATGACCCTTTAGAATTCCTGCCCTTAAGAAGGTCAGAACGAATAAAAATCAGATCTGTGACCACTTATAGCTGCAGTGGGGGAAGGGGACAAATAAAATCCAGGTAGACGATGAGGGTGACAGTGCACATAGGACTCTGGTAAACAAAGATCAGAACACAGAAAGGTTGTATGTTTTTATATAGAAATTTCAATGTTTTCAATTATAGTTATATTGAACTAAACAGTATATACTTCAACCTGTTTATGAAAGGGCTAAAATTTGTCCTAGCAAAAAAAAGCAATATTAGTAAATTGTTTTATTAGTACATTATTGATAGATCTTAAGCTGTTCATTAGAAAAAAGAACTTAAGCTAATCACCCTAGACATCCTGCTCCCACCCCACCCCACCCCCAATTAGGAAAACAACTGTAAAAAAATATCTCCAAAGCTAACTTCATGCTTAAGACAGAAGTGGCAAACTTCACGTCACCCTTGCAGATGGACTATAGAGGTGCGACTGCTGAATCCTACACAAATGCACTTTATAAGCACTTGCACGACTGCATGGATTGTGCTATCCCTAACAGAACCAAGATGCTATCCTCCAAAAAAGGAAGCCAATCTGGTGGTCTTCTGCCATAAACAAACTCTACAACAGAAGAAAGAAACTGTTGCAAAAAAGAGTAAAATCCCACAATTGGAGGAACTCCCTGGTCAGTCTCAATAAGAAGCTGAGATCCCTCATAGAATCCTCCAAAGCTAGTTATGAAAACAAAATCGCCACTGATTCTAAAGACAACCACAAAGCATTCTATAGCTATGTCAAGAATCTCAATGGCAGCACTCAGATCTGCTCTGAGTTACAGCACAAAGGTACAAAAGTTGCAGAACCAACTGATATTGTCAACATCCTGGCAGATAGGTTCAGTGCTAACTTTACCCCCCTCTCACCCGCTAAAGGGCCCATATCTATACAGGAAGAATGCAGAGTCCCTGTAATCACAACTACGCAGGTAAAAGCTGCACTCTAAAGCTAAAACACAGCATCCATGGGACTGGACAACATCCCAGGCTGCGTTTTACACGAACTTCAGAATGAACTGGCTCCCCACTTAAGCACCATGTTCAATAATAGCCTCGCATCAGGCTTTGTGCCCACTGAATGGCGCACAGCAACAGTTATCCCATTCCACAAAGGGGGAGCCACCACTGATCCCAGAAACTATCGACCTATTAGCCTGACGAGCCTGGTCTGCAAGGCCATAGAACGTATCATCATGGAACTCAAAAACAAAGACATTGGAGATCTCCAAACTCTGGACTCCACACAGTTTGGGTTTGTAAAAGGCAGATCATGTCTCCTAAACCTGATAGACTTCTTTGAAGCAGTCACTAAAGCCATAGATGAGGGTAAGGCATTCAACACCATCCCCCACTCTGGAATTATAGATAAACTCACTAAACTAGGTATAAATCCCTATGTCACGAGATGGGTTGCCAACTGGCTTACTGACAAAACCCACACTGTGAAAGTAGCAGACTCCAAATCAGACTTCAGACCAGTGACAAGTGGAGTACCACAGGGTTCAGTCCTGGGTCCTC
Source organism: Protopterus annectens (assembly GCF_019279795.1). Lineage (NCBI taxonomy): Eukaryota > Metazoa > Chordata > Ceratodontiformes > Protopteridae > Protopterus > Protopterus annectens. Next base: position 807,192,377 of record NC_056739.1, read on the forward strand.
TCCTGTTTGCTATCTACTTCTCTGAAGTACAGGCTAACACAGAAGGTCTTTGGCTAACTAAATTCGCAGAGGACTGCAAACTAGGAGCCATAATCAAAACTCCTAATGATGTGGACATGCTACAAAAGGGCCTCACTGAGACAGATGCCTGGTGTCAAAGCCGTGGTCTCAAGCTAAATGCCAAAAAGTGCATTATCATCCCCTTTGATAAAAAGTCTGTACCCATGAATTACTACATAGGCAGTAATCTACGTAACACCCAAAGTGTGGTAAGAGACCTTGGGACACAGGTGGATAGTAGTCTCTCCTTTGATAATCACATCACCACAGTGGTCAGGAAATCCTTGTACATGGCACACCACCTCACAAAAGGTTTCTCACCCAAAAGAAAAGAGGTCATTGTTCCCCTGTACTCATCACTCATTAGACCCATTATAGAGTACAACGCCCCTTTTGGTATGTACCTCACAAGACATCTACAAAAACTGGAAAGGCCGCAGAAATACCTCACAAAGAGGATTACTGGCCTCAAACAGATGCCCTACGCAGACCGACTCAAAAAAACTCCAGCTTTACTCCGTCGCATATCGCCTACTCAGAGGCGATCTCTGCCTAACATACAAAGCTATGTCAAACCCAGAGCTGTTGGACATGCTCCACTTAAAGAAATCCTAATCCCTCCGAGCTACATGCTCTAGGGACCTAAACCTTGTCACCACAATAAACAAAACATGCTGGAGGGATAGATTCCTGTCCCAGAGACTTCCCATACTCTGGAACAAATTACCTATCTGTGTCAAACAGAGCTCCTCATTAACACTCTTCAAGAAAAATCTTGATGATTGGATGGGTAATAGGAAATTCACCCCAGGGATCACTTCTGTGGTTCTGCTTGACAGGGGCACAGGAAAATAACTTTCTTGGGTGGCAAAAGCCAGGGTACCTTTTTGGCTAGACTTGTATAGGCCCTTGGGCCAATAGCCTAGTACCTACCTATGGATCTATAAGAATTAATTTACCTACAGGAAACAGAAATGAAAAAGGAAACTGAGAGTTTTAAAATAAAAAGTATATATAACCTCCACTACACCCCCAGTTAAAAAACTTTGAGATGACAGTAGAAGACGAGTTAAGGGAAACATTACAAAAAGTGAGAGTTGGTCCAAATCTCCCCCAGAAGAAAAACAACTTCTGGAAGAATTAGGTAACAGTAAGAATATAAGGGTTATGAGGCCAGACAAAGGGGGAGGAATGGTGATTATGGGCAACATTGTATATAGGCAAAATGATAGAATTACTTAGTAATGAAGGAAATATACTAGAGGTTTCAAATAATGAAATTAATGTAGCTTATTCCAAATTTTGCATTCAAAGAATTGCACTTAGAGGATATGATAGACATGTATACATATAATTTTTTTGTGGATGGATAACCTATAGTATCATCCATTTCCAGAATCCCTGAAGTGCACAAAAATGCGAAAGACCTGCCACTTAGGCCTATTGTGGCTGCAAATGGATCTAAAACACATTCAGTAGCTAAATATATTGATCTAAAATTAGTCAGTATGGATAGAACAAGAAGTAATAGTAAAGGATTCCTGGGATTTTTTAAAAGGAGTAGAGAGGAATTTGTATAATAGACGATAGACATTATAGATTTATTTTCCATGATACCACATGAAGTAGGCCTGGAGTGGTTTGAAGAGGCCATGGTGGATAAAGGCATATTTAATTTCAAGGAATTTAGTGTGATATTGGAAGTGATGGAAATGGTGTTCCTTAATAATTTTATTCATTGTGGGGGAGAATTTTTTAAACCGCAAAATGAAGTGGCAATGGGTGCATGTTGTGCTCCTAGCTATGCAAATATAGTATTACATATATAGGAGAAAAAATGTATTTTTAATTCTTCCTTTAAAAGTTGTTGGAGCATGTACAAGCTTTACCTAGATGATATGTGTATTTTTGGCATAATACAAAAGATAAACCTAAGGGATTCTTAAATTATGTAGATATGACTACAGAGTTCCTTAAATTTGCATATAACATCACTAAAGAGTGTGTGAACTAGTTAGATGTTACTGTTCATAAACTTGCTGCTAATGAACAGTTCAAATGTACAATATATAGAAGAAATACATTTTCAAACTCATTTATATTATACAAGTATTTATCCTTTAAAAAAAAAAAAAAAAGTATTCTCAAGGGTCAATTTATTAGAATATCAAAGATGACTTCAAAAGAAGGAGATTTTGAAAATGAGTGTGTTAAATTGAAAGAAATGTTCTTAAAAAGAAAATACCCAGTAGGCCTCATTGAAGAAGTAATAAAAGAAGTTAAAAATGAGAGAAAAGATGGGTTTAGTTCCCTCACTAGATCTGTCATTAAGTGTAACACCCCATTTGGCATGTATCTCCCCAAACACCTGCACCAACTGGAAAGGCCGCAGAAATGCCTCACAAAGAGAATCCATGGCCCCCAACACCTGTCCTTTGTGGACAGGCTTAAATCACTATCGCACTACTCTGCATCGTACAGATTGCTCAGAGGTGATCTGTGTCTCACCTGCAAAGTAATATCAGACTCTGCCCTACAAGAGATGCTCCATATCTGTAAGTCTAACTCCTCGCGCGCTACCCGCTCAAACGGCCTAAATCTAATATGCAACATCAACAAAACCTGCCAGAGAGACAGGTTTGTCTCCCAGAGGCTGCACCGTCTCTGGAATAGACTTCCCATACATGTCAGAGTACCTCGCTGACTCTCTTCAAGTGCAACCTTGATGAGTGGATGGGAAACCACATATTTGTCCCAGGGGTTCCACCTTTGTCTCTCATTGATGGAGGTGACAGGTGCTGGCTGAGGTTTCTTTTTTGGAGATAATCTCTTGGCTAGGCTTGTAAGGGCCCCAGAGCCATTAGACTAGTAACCTATGATCCTGTAATATGGCTATGAACCTAGCTTCTTTCTCATGGCTAATTAATTATAAATTGTTATGAATCATGCTTAGCATGCTGACAGGGCACAGCTATTTAGTAAGGTAGCTGTATTATACTTTACTAGTTGTTCTGCTGTAGGTATTGCTGCCCTTCGATGCAACACAATAGTCAGTAACGTCTTTAGCAACAGAGCAGGTAGTTTACCACTATATACTTTGTGGAGTTCTTATTGAGATGTATTCCATTGTACAGTGTCTGTCAGTACTGCTGTCCACATATACTTGTATACAGAATAGTATAGTGCACAGGGGTCACTCTCTCACCACAGGTGCTGGATCAGAGAAGGTTGAAAAGCCGATTGCCTGTTTTGACTACTTTGTTGATGCTTGAAAACTATGTTGGAAAGAAATCACCAGCGGAAAGTAATACTAAACTGAAAAATACTAACAGACTTGCAGGTTGCAGCAGAGTACAAATGCAAAGTTGTAGCAAAATCCGCAGCCTAAAGCTAAAGTTGTAGGTAAAACAGATGAACAGAGATTCTCTGTAGGTAATGGAGAAGATGGGAAGCAGTACAGTACAGAAGAAATTGTAAGCCCCTTTAAAAACAATATTTTTTGTTATTCGTTATTGTTTAAATATATATATATATATATTTCTTGTATATACATTGATTTTTTTCCTTCAAAATGTCTTCCAAGGATTTAAAACCATTTGGTTTTAAGAAATGCAAGGAATGTGGACAAAAAATGTTATTGGCTCTGACATGCACACTATCTGTGTCTATTGCCTGTGAGCTGCCCATCTCCAGGAATCTTGCTCTATTTGCTATTCTTTTAACCATAGAGCTCTCCTGCAGAAGAAAAACAAGCTTATTTTGAGAGGATTGTTAAAGACCCTTTTCTCAGAGGCTATTCAAGAAGGTCTGGGTTCTTAAATATCGCAAAAGTCTCCTTCCTCAAAATCTGACAAAGCAGAAAAGAGATCATCTTCTTCTAGTGCTGCATTGGAGCCATCTAAAAAAAAAAAAATGGCAAAACTTTTATCTCTAGATCTGAAAAGTCATCAGCCCCGACACCATCGGTTTCGACGCCAAAGGAATTTGAAATTCGGAGCCAGTCCCCAGTCTTGGAGCCATTCTCTCCAACCCTCAGGTCACTCCATTCTGCAGCCTTCTAAATCTCAAGCCCCCTTTGACTGTCGGTCTTCCAGGAGCCTGTCTGACAATGATGTGGATCAAGTGGTACAAAGGCAATTAAGGGCTCTGGCGAGGGCAAGTTATTATTGGATCCAACCGAGAGGGATTCGGGTTCGACTGCATCCTCCCCTTCTGCTCCCATTCCTCCACTGATCTATTCTCAGACTTTGGAGTCGGAATGTTTGGAGCTGATACTGGTGGAAACTTTTTGGCATCTTCGGCCCCGACCATTGCTCTGACATCCTTGGCTCCATCGAACCTCGAGGAGTCTAGGCACCAACGCTCTCCAGTTGGATCTGGGGAAGCGAGTTGGATCGGGACAGTTGGATCCGATCTTGCCTCTCGGGGCATCGGCTCAGGTGAGCTCGGCTCCTACCTCAGCCTCGGGCCTGTCGTCCTTGGTTCTGGGAATTCCATCGGCTTCTTCAGATCCAGGGATTTCCACAGATTAGGGGCGGGGGTCCTTTGAGGTAATGAGGAGAGTTCTTCAAAGACAGTTCCACCATCATCTTTGGATGCTCCTCCCCCTGCAGCACTGGTGTCTGCCTCTGTATCCTTGCTTCCACAGGGACGCAAAAAGCCTAGGCCTCAGTACACCCCACAGGGCACCTCCCACTCTTCTGAAACCTCTTCTGAGTACCCCTCTGAGAAGGTCCCTTGGAAGAGGTTATGTAAGAGGAATCATTTAGATTCCCCCACAGGAGTCCGTCACTTTTGATACGGACCTCGATGAAGCCAAAGGGTCCCCACGGTCACCTCCTAATGATGTCTTCTTTGGAGACATCCTAGAAATACTTAAGCAGAGAGGTGACTGGAAGCCCACCCTTCAGCAGATGAGTCCGTACTCCTGAAGGCCTTTGGATCTCAACCTTCCTCCACTTGGGTGTCTGCATCTTTCGATAAACTGATAGAACTGGTTTCTCAAAAGGTGATGGAGTCTCCAGATCCAGTGGAACCTGTTCCTGGGAGGCCAGATAAGTTTATTACGTACCCCAGCTGACAAAACTTTCCTGACCAAGGGAGTCCCAGTAGATGCTATCGTGGTGACAGTAGCAACCAAGAAGGAGCTGTCTGAGACATCTTCATCTGTTTAGCCACTGAACAAAGAGTCTAGTGTGATGGACAGATATGGAAAGCACATTTTTTCTTCAGCGACTTTTGCCTTCAGATCGCTGAACTACCTTACCCATTTTACAAGATTACAGAGAGACCTCCTGAAAGAGTTAGGAGATACTCTCCAAGGTTCAGTAACTGGTGGGGTTGCAGATGGTCTTCTCTCAGCTGTCTACCTTAAATTCAGTTGTCAACTCCTCCATGAGGCTAATCTCTTATGCAGCAGATGGAGCGAGTAGAGCAGCAGGTTCAGGAATTTCCTTAATGAGACATTCCTGGATGTGCTTGTGTGACTTTGCGGAACCCTTTAAATCTTCTTTTGTGAATGCCCCATTCTATGGCTCGTTTCTCTTCAGGCCCAAAGTCAAAGACACACTAACTAGGTGTGAACAGGAAGAAAAGACTCTGTTTGCCACAGGAGTCCGTTTTTCCCCACCTACTAGACCATACCCCATAGGTCAGAAAGAAAGTGGAAAGATGTAGTTTCAAAAATCTCATTGAGCTTGCCAGGACACACATGGTGAATCTTCCTCCACGGGCAGAGGGGGAAGTGGTAATGGAAGACACCGACCACACGGCAGAGGGGGTCCGCTGAATCAGGGCGACAGAGAATCCTTCTTTGGTAAGCTCTTTCAGTGCTCCTAAGAGGAGGCCCACCTGTCCATCTCTGGAGGCAGTCGGGGGCTGCTTATCTTTTTACCCAGAAGCCTGACAACAAATAAAAGACACATGGGTACAAAGCATCATATCCAGAGGTTACTCTATACCCTTTTCCTTCCCCATCCCAAACATAAAAAAGATCCCAAACATTCCACCCAGTCAAAGGGAACAAGCAACTTAAGAAATTCAAAGGTTGCTAGACAAAAAGAGTCATCCAAACAGTCCCTGCAGTCCAAATGGAATCCAGAACTTACTCAAGATTCTTTTTAGTGCCAAAGAAAACAGGGGACTGGAGACCAATTCTGGATCTCCGCAGTCTAAACAAATCAGTAAGAAAGTCCAAGTTCCGGATGGTAACACTGCAGTCAATACTCCCTTTTTTGGGACAAGACAGTTGGATGTGCTCGATAGACCTCCAGGATGTGTACTACCACATAAAAATGGACAGGTGATCTAGGAGACACCTATGCTTTGGGCTGGGGGCCAGTCACTACCAGTTTCAAGCTCTATCCTTAGGTCTCACTACAGCCCCCAGAGTGTTCACCAAATGTATGGCAGTAGTCGCGGCTCACATGAGGTGCCTAGTATTCCGGGTGTTTCCATACTTGGACGACTGGCTCCTAACTGCCACCACCAAGCATCTACTAATAAAAGCAAGGGACACCACCTTACAGCTCTGCTGTCAACTGGGAATTACAATAAATTACGGGAAATCTGCCTTGCGACCTTCTCAGCATGTCATATTTATAGGGCAGAATTAGATTAAAAAAACATGATGGCCAGACTTCCTCCAGAAAGAGTTCAAGTCCTTCAACATCAGGTGTTAAGTCTTCTTTCAAAGAAAAAAGCGCAAGCAAGAATTGTTTTAAAAGTTTTGGGGATCATGGCAGCAGCGATAACTCTAATCCCCTTAGCAGGCGTGCACATGAGAATTCTACAATGGCTATTTTCCACTCAGTGGTCCATACAGGAATTGCCAATGTCACACAAAATAATAACAGAAACTTGCAAAAAAGACCTGCATTGGTGGCTTTTCTTCACCCATGTGACAGTAGGCCGACCATTTGTACTTCCCCAACCATTGGTCACAGTGACCACAGATGCCTCTCAGATTGCGAGTGGGGGGGGGGGGGGGGCATTATCTGAGAAAGACAGTCCAAGGTACTTGGCAGGATCACAAGGCCCATTTGCACATCAGTGTCCTGGAGATGAGAGCGGTGCTTCAAGCATTGCAAGCATCCCAAGACACACTACCGCTTGGGAACTATAGCAATACAGACAGACAACATGTTAGTTGTATGGTACATAAACAAACAAGGGGGAACAAGATCTTACCCCCTTTGTCGAGAGGCCCTGAGAGTATGGCAGTGGGCGACCTCTTCCCAACGTTTTGTGATAGCAAAGCACATCCTGTGGAAATCCAGCATGATAGCGGACAGGCTCAGCAGAAAGATTCTGTTGCCTCACAAGTGGTCCCTAAAACAGGAGGTAGCAGAAAATATTTTCTGCCATCTTTGCTCCATCTTTCCCTTCAGACTCTCAAGTTGACAGCTTGGCTGCTCCGATTCCAACCATAGCCGGGTTTCCTAACCTTTCTCCATCAGTAAAACACATTCTAATTTCTTCTCCTAAAGCTTCAACAAGAAAGTTGTATAGAAGCAAATGGAACAGATTCTTTTTATTGGCTTCTCATAGGTTCATAGGATGATACTAGGCTATTGGTCTAGAGGCCCTTATATCCCCAGCCAAGAATTTTGCCCATGTTCCCTTCAAAGTCAGCAGGGGCATAACCATATTGATCCCTTTACTGCTCCAGTAGCTTCTGTTCTAGAGTTTCTAGCAAAATTATTTGAAGAGGGTGCAGTTGCAGCTACCATAAGAGTCCAATTAGCAGTGATTTCTAGTTTCCATATCTGTGAATTCAGTCTCAATGTAATGTCTCATAGGTTGTGCAAAGCATTCCTACAAGGTACTCTATTACTGCGACCTCCTATCAAAGACCCCCATCACCATGGGACTTAAATTTTGTCCTGTCCCATTTAATTTTTCCCCCTTTTGAACCAGCATCAAGTTTCTGACATGGAAAACTGTTCATGTTATGTTGTCCTATCTCGCCTTCATTCTTACTTGGATGGGTTCGGAGCCGATCCTTGGCTTCGACTCGGCTGAATATACCAGCTGGAAGCCTCAAACTTGGCTTGTGGCAAGCTAGTTATCCCATGATGCAGTGGTGCAGCTCTCCAGATCTCACTTGCCTCTTTACGAGGTTGGATGTTCTCTTCTTGGCCGTGACTAAGTTTTTTGTCGTTTTCCTTCTAATAATTAAAACTAGTTAGAATTTAGAGATTAGTTAGTTTACTGAGTGTTGTGACCCTTTTAAACCTTAGCTTTAGTGTGTAGCTTAACTTTATCTCCTTTTTTCCGCTGTTGTGTGCTATTTCTTGGCCGTGTGTTTTTACAGGCCTATACTGTTTATCCCGTAGTTTATCTTACTGTAGTGGTGCTATTAAAATTGCCTTTAGTGTTTGTGTATTTCTAGTAATTTAGTTAATTAGCTTGGTTAGTTCATTAGCTCATTTAAATTAGAGAGCTAACTGCCCATTTTAGTTAGAGGGCTAGTAGCTTTCTAGGTCCGTTTAAATTAGAGGTCCTAGTGCTCATTTAGTTAGAGCAAAGCTGTTTCTTTTTATATTCATTAGATGTGCTGTGTGTGTTAATTAGCATGTTTATATTTTGTCTAGAAGTGGTGTGATTTTTTACTTAGTGTTTATAATTCTTATAGGACTGTTTTCTTAACATGTCCAAAGAGACTAGGGAGAAAGAACATAAGCATTTGGGCTTTAAGAAATGTCAAAAATGTACCCAGAAAATGTACATTACAGATGGGAATAGCATTTGTGTTTCTTTTTTCGGAACTATCCATCTCCAGGAAAATTGCACTTTCTGCCACTCCTTTAGCACACGTGTGTTGCAGGAGAGGAAAAACAAATTGATTGTCAATGGACTGTTGAAACCGACCTTTGAGGAGGCTGTACAGAGTGCTTCTTCTTCTTCGTCCCTTTCTTCTTATAAGAGGGACAAACCAACTAAAAGGCCATCTCCTGTCTCTTCAGCTCCATCAGAGCCTCCTGAAAAATTGTCAGAAATTTTGCAACTATCAACCTCCTTGGCTCCACAGGCTTCGGAACCGATGGAGATTATTATTGACAAACCTGGTCCTTCGGCTCCAAGGTCTTCGGAACTAAAAGAAATTGTGTCTTGGAGCCGGTCCATTGAAATTCCACTGGTCTCCCCTACTTTGAGGTCTTCCATCCTGGAGAGATCTCGTTCACCAACTCTATCCTCCAGGTCCTCTAGGAGCCTATCTGATGATGACGTGGAGCGGGTGGTGCGCAGACTTTTGAAGTCGCCGGTGCTGGCAAAATTGTTCTCGGCTCCGACCCAACAGGTTTTGGAGCCTTCTAAGACTGTTACATCCACTGTCATTCCTCCTCCGAGCCATGCTGAATCTTTGGATACAGAGTGCCAAGTACCACTTGCTGTAGACCCGTTGGTTCCAGGACCCCCTTCTGAGATTATTGAACCGATATCTGCTCCAACACTCTCAGTGCCATCTGGGATGTCTAGGAGCTGAAGTTCTTCTGTCGGCCCCGACTTTCTTCGATTCCGAGTCAACCTCTCGGTGCATCGGCTTGAGTAAGCTTGGCTCCTACATCAGCTTTGGAGCCTGTCTCTCTGGGCCTGGGGGTGTCCTCTGTTTCCTTGGAGCCGGAGATATCCTCGGAACCAGTGGGTTCTGCTTTCAAGCTGATGAGTGTGCTGTCCTCCTCTGCAGCTCTACACAAGGATACTGGCATTCGTCCCTCCAAAGCACCAGCTACTGTCTCAGCACTACCCCATCCACAGGACAGCAGAGATTCAGAGCCTCAGGAACCCTCATTGGGTGAACCCCTATCTTCCGAGGCCTCCCCAGAATACCTTTCTGAGGAGCCCCCGACAGAAGAGGACATGCAAGAGGAACCATATAGACTCCCCTGACGAGTCTGCCACCTTAGACACTGACCTCAAGGAGTCAGAAGGGCCCCCACGGTCGTCCTCTGAAGATATCTCATTTGCAAATATCCTTGAGATCCTAAAACAGAGAGGTGGCTGGAAAACCATCACCCCTTCTGATGAGGAGTCGGTGTACCTGAAGGCCTTTGGATCTCAACCTTCAGCCTCTTGGGTGTCTCTACCTTTTGATGAGCTAATGGAGTTAGTTGAAAGGTGTGGGAGTCACTTGACACTATGGAACCAGTCCCTTGGAGGCCAAACAAGTTTTTGTCAACCCCCACTGGAAAAAAATTTCTTACAAAAGGTGTGCCTGTAAATGCTATGGTGGTGGCAGCAGCCGCCAAGAAGGAACTTTGAGGCATTCTCATTTGTTCATTCCCCGAACAAAAATTCTGGAACAATGGACAGATATGGGAAGCATGTCTTTTGTCAGTGACTTTTACACTCAGATCACTGAACTGCATCACACACTTTACAAGTCTACAAAGAGATCTCCTGAAGGAGCTATGAGATACTGTACAATGTTCATTAGCTGCGGGGGTGACTGAGAAAGTCTCTTCCTACCTGTCCACCTTAAATTCCATTGTCAGCTCCTCCATGAGACTGACATCTTATGCAGAGGATGGAGCGAGTAGGGCAGCGGGTTCAGGAGTTTCCCTGAGGAGACACTCCTGGATGCACTTGTGTAATTTTGCGGAACCTTTTAAGTCTACCTTTACTAACGTCCCTTTTGATGGTTCCTCACCAAAGTTAGACACACTCACGAGATGCGAGCAGGAAGGGAAAACTGTCTCTGCCATTGGAATACGTTTTTCAGTACCTTCAAGACCTTACCTAAAGGTCAGAAGAGTGAGAAATGTGATTCAAAAGATCCCAGGGAGCTTTCCAAGATGCATGAGGTGAATCCTTCCCCAGGGGCAGAGGGGGAGGCAACAATGGTAGATGTTCTAGAGGCGGGGGGGGTCTGCAAAACCAGGGTGACCGTGATTCCTTTCACGGACATCCCTACCAGCGCTGCTGAAAGGAGGCCCATCTGCTCTACTCTGGAGGCAGTCGGGGGACATTTATCTTTGTACCCAGGAGCCTGGTAAAATATCACAAAACACAAGTGGGTACAAAGCATAATATCCAGAGGATATTCCATTCCCTTTTGCTATCCTGAACCACAAATCAGAACAATCCCAGATGTTCCACCCAATCTAGGGGAGGAAACAACTTTAGAAATCTAAAAGTTGCTAGACAAAAGAGTCATCCAAAAAGTCCCCGCAGACCAAATAGGATTCGGAACTTACTTAAGATTTTTTTTGGTGCCAAAAAGAACAGGGGACTGGAGACCCATATTGGATCTCAACAAATTGAACAAATCTGTCAAAAAGTCAAAGTTCCGAATAGTGACACTGCAGTCAATACTTCCCTTCTTAGGGAAAGATGATTGGATGTGCTCAGTAGACCTCCAAGATGCATACTTCCACATAAAAATGAACAGAGCATCAAGGAATCATTTACGCTTCTGGCTGGGAGCTAGTTGTTATCAGTTCCGAGCACTGCCCTTTGGTCTCACTACAGCCCTCCAGAGTGTTTACCAAATGCATGGCAGTAGTAATGGCTCACTTGAGATGTCTTGGATTCCAAGTGCTTCCGTATCTGGATGACTGTTTCATAACTGCCACCACCAAGCATAGCATCTACTCCAACAAGCCAGGGACGTGACATTGGAAATTTGTGCTCGGCTAGGCATAACAGTCAATTTACAAAAATCTGCCTTATTGCCCTGTCAGCATATTACCTTCATAGGCGCAAACCTAGACACTGTTTCTATGATGGCACGTCTTCCATCCGACAGAATTTCTGCCCTCAGACAGCAAATACTTCACCTTCTTCCCAAGGACAAGGTAAAGGCAAAGGTAGTTCTGAAACGTCCAGGAACAATGGCTTCAACCATAACTCTAGTTCCTCTTGCCAAGATGCATATGAGAATTCTTCAATGACTCCTTTTTTCCCAGTGGTCGCTTCAAGAACTTCCTATATCCCACCTGATCAGAATAACTGAGTCATACAAGAAGGATCTATGGTGGTGGACTCAGTCCAATCATGTGACCATTGGGAGACCCTTTATTCCACAACAGTCTGTTGCTACGGTGACCACAGATGCTTCCCAGATGGGGGGGGGGGGGCATTATCTGGGAAGGACAGTCCAAGGTATATGGCAAGACCACGAGGCCCATTTGCACAATTTGCACATCTGTGTTCTAGAGAGGAGAATAGTGCTTCTGGCGTTGCAAGCACTCCACGACTCTCTTCCACTAGGGCTGATTGCAATACAGTCAGACAATACGTCGGTGGTATGGTACATAAACAAGGAGGAACCACATCATACCCACTTTGTCGAGAGGCGCTGAGAGTTTGGCAATGGGCAGCATCTTCCCAATGCTTTCTAGTAGCAATGTACATCCCAGGGAAATCCAGCGTGAGAGCAGACAAGCTCAGCAGGGCAATATTAATGCCTCATGAGTGGTCTCTGAACCAGAACGTAACGGAAGAGGTTTTCCAGAAATGGGGCCAGCCTTTCTGAGATCTTTTTGCCACTCCAATGAATGCCAAGTGCAGCAGCTACTTTGCCCTGATTTCCCCCTCTGGGGGCGACACCGAGAGATGCACTTGTTCATGACTGGCCCTCGGGATTTCTTTATGCCTTTCCCTTGTTTCCCCTGATACCTAAAGTCATCCAGAAAGCAAAATCCGTAGGAAGCAGGCTGATTCTCGTTGCCCCTTATTGGCCTCGTCAGATTTGGTTCCCCTTCCTCTGGCCTCATCTGCAGGAAAAGCTGTGGGTTCTGGACCCAGTTCCAGAACTTCTGGCACATATGTCAGGAACATTTCCTCCTCTCCACACCCTCAACTTGACAGCATGGGTGCTACACTTCCCAACTTAGGCTTCAAAACTTCACTCCAGCAGTCAAACACACATTAATATCCTCTCATAACGATTCTACTAGAAAACTACATACTAGCAAGTGGAAGAGGTTCTCTCACTGGGTGCAGACTGGAAACATTGACCCATTTTCTGTTCCAATTCAGTCCATTTTAGAATTTCTTGCAGAACTCTTCCAGCAAGGCTCGGCTGCAGCAAGTATTAGAGTTCAGCTGGCTGCAGTTTCGAATTTCCACATTGGTGAGCATACTCCTAACCTAATGTCACACAGGTTGTGTAAAGCATTTTTAAAAGGCACTTCCTTATTGAGACCTCAGTTTTAAGAACCACTCTTTCCTTGGGATTTAAATTTTGTCCTGTCTCAACTACCATTGCCACCGTTCAAGCCCTCTTCATCTTGTGAACTCAAATTTCTTTCCTGGAAGACCATCCTTCTAGCTGTAACATCTGTAAGAAGAGTTTCAAACTTGCAAGCACTATCAATCAGACCACCATATCTGATTTTCCATAAGGATAGAGTATCTGTACGAACTAATCCATCCTTTATACCTAAGGTTTGCTATTAATCCAGTATGAATCAATCTATTGAGCTCCCAGTGTTTTTCCCCAATCATAGCAACTAGACAGAATATAAACTCCACCAACTGGACTTGCATAGATAGCTCAGATTCTGTTTGCATAGAACCAAATATTTCAGGTAATGTGACCAATTATTCATCTCTTTCTCTGAGGCAAAAAAGGGTATGCCAGTGTCTAAAGTCACCATTTCAAATTGCCTTTCAAGTTGTATCACCTTTATATACACCAGCAATAATAGAAAGTTAGCATTCAGAATTAGAGGTCACTCAACCAGTGATTAGCAACATCCTCTGCTTTTCAGGTCAGAATGTTTATGGACAGTATTTGTGCTGCCACTACATGGCCCAGTCCTCACATGTTTATCACTCATTACAAAGTTGATTTGGCCTCCAGGGACAGGGCCTCCTTTGGTTCCATTGTGCTCAAAGGTGTACTCCCGTGAGCCACCTGGGAAAAAGATGCTAGGGATGCTGTCCCATCCAAGTAAGAATGAAGGCGAGATAGGACAACATAACATAAAGAAGTTATCCACTCACCATAACGTTGCATGTTTGTTGTCCATCTTGACATTCATTCTTACGACCCCTTCCCCTATCCAAGGACTCCTAGAGGACCTGGTGGTGACCTTTCCTCTTATACATCAGCTCCTTTGACTCTGTTTTTTTTCTCCTTGACCTGGGGTCATACCATTATATTGCTCCTTATTACTGTTAGCAGCAAACAAGATCTGGAGAGTTGCACCACTGCATCATGGGATACCTACCTTGCCACGAGCCAAGTTTGAGACTTTCAGCTGGTGTATTCGGCCGAGTTAGAGCCAAGGATCAGCTCTGAACCCATCCAAGTAAGAATGAATGGCGAGATGGACAACAAACATATGGAATGTTATGGTGAGTACATAACTTCATTTTTTGATAGCTATTACCTCTGCCAGAAGGGTGTCAGAGCTACAAGCCTCGTCAATAAAGCCCCTCCTGTTTGCTTTTCTACAAGGACATACCCTTCCTTTTTGCTAAAAGTTTGTTCAAAATCTAATTTGAACCAATCTATAGAGCTTCCAGTATTTTACCCAAATTACGAAAATAAGGCGGAATACATGTTGCACCAGTTAGATGTGCATAGACAATTACGCTTCTATTTACACATAGCTAAGAATTTCAGAAAATCTGACCAGTTGTTTCAATCTTTCTCAAGTTCAAAGAAAGGTACCTTAGTTTCTAAAGTGACACTATCGAAATGGCTTTCAGATTGCAAAACCTGCATCTATAAATCTCAAAGTAGAGTTCTCCACCAGAAGGTTAAAGCCCACTCTATAAGAGCCATTGCAACCTCTTCTGACTTTCTGGCTAGACTACCAATTGATACCATTTGTGCTGCGGCAGCATGGGCAAGACCACATACCTTTATCACTCATTACAAAGTTGATTTGGCCTCCAGGAACAGGGCCTCCTTTGGTTCCACGATTCTGAAGAATATTCTCCCTTGAGCCACCCAAGAAAAATGGTGCTAGGGATGCTGTCCCATCCTAGTAAGAATGAAGGCAAGATCAGACAACAACACATAAAGAAGTTATGTACCCACCACAACGTTCCATGTGTGTTGTCCATCTCCGCCTTCATTCTTGCATCCAACCGTCCTTTCCCCCAGCCAGTTTTTACTCCTGGAAGACCAAGTTGCTACAATGGGACATCATTGTTCTCTGACCTTCTTAACTGCACTCTGAGATATTATAAAAGTAATCGTTTATTATTATTATTATTATGACTGCAGACAAGATCTGGGAGATATTCCTAGGGCATGCTAGGGTTCTTAGCCATGAGCTGTTGGAAGACCACAAGCTTGCATATAAGGCCAAGTCAGATCCGAGGATTGGATCTAAACCCATCATAATAAGAATGAAGGTGGAGATGGACAACACACGTGGAACGTTATGGTGAGTACATAACTTCTTTTTTTTTATTTATAAAAAAAAAGTAGAGATTGTGAAAACTGGGATGGCCAAGAGTTGCATAGAGGGACTGTTGAAGTTGTCTCACAAATTGAAGTTGTAGTATAACAGGAAATCTCTCAAAGGCCAAACCAGAAGTCCAGCACATATCGTCTTGACAGATTCTACAAACTGCTTAATAAACTAGCATGTATGGAATTGTCCTGGGACAAAGGCTCAGACTACACACGTCTTCCACAAGGATGCACACAGGGCCCTCCTAATGTAAGATGGCTGGAATAGTGCTCAAGTGTAACAATACAGTCTAGATTCAGCAGATTAATAGCTACTTAAAACAACCAGTTTTCTTCTCCCTGCAGTATGCATGCTTGTAATGCTCCTTTCCCCAAAGGGAATTTAAATTTGTGGCTAATAGAGCTTTACATCTGCTTTTTGAGACTGTCTTCTCCATGGATGCAAATTTTCTGAATTACCTTTTTTTATTATTATTATTTTCAATCACTTCTCCCAAATTAGTTTGGTGGGTCCTGCAGCAATATGTAAAGCATTTTTTTTTCTTTTCCCTTCTCTAGGACAGGTTATCTTTTAAGTCTAACAGTTCCTTCAGGGTAGGGGGGGTCTGCACCTTCCCTAAATCACTCATCTCTTTACGTACCTCTGTCATTTTTAGAAGTTTAAAACAGGGTTGAAAGACTTATTTATGTCCCGGATGCAAAGCCAGGCAATTCTAGTTAAGATGTTTTGAAGTCGATATCTGATGCGCATCTCTTGCTGCAGGAAGGAAAGCCTTCTGTGTTATGTCATGTCATGAAGAGCCCTGTACCTTCTTTCAGGTGCATTTAAAAGATCGTCTCCCTGTACTGGATCTTTTATGAATGTGTCCACAGTAGGTAACTACTCCACTGCAAAATCTTGGCCATTTGCATTCAGGCTTCCAAACATTGTACCCTGCATTTTCAACCTAGCATTGCTGATTGCTGTTCACGGTGATGCTCCAGAGCTTCTTGGTTTTGGAGAATCTGTGTCTTATTTTGTTTGCTTCTTTTGGTGTGGCAGTATAAACTGAGTGGGAAGGTTTCCTAAATTTGCTGGATCCACACCAGATGTTTCTTCAAAATGAGACTTCTAATATTTGAATGTTCATCAAACCAGGTTTTGGAAAGAAAATTAGTAAGTCTTTTATTTCACATTCTCCAGCTGTGGTTTTGTGGTTGGGCTGTTAGTGTTTGGGTAAGAATATGATGTAATAAACCTGTTTCCCTTACTGTTTTGCAGTGAGTAAAGAAGTAGGTAATTTGGTAGAAAGCTTGCTCCATAACTTAGGCACAAAGGTTACTAATATTTATCGTAGATGATGAGGATTCTTTAAATGCAACTGCTAAGATGTTGAAAGCTTAATAATTCATCAGTAGCCGAATATTTCTGATTGGATTCACTCTAGAAGACCCCACTCTAAAGATGTTGCGTGAGGTACACATTCTAAAATGTTACAGATGAGTTGCATATGTTGTGTTTGGATTTCTTGATCTGTTTCTTTTCTTTTTGA